>NC_064852.1:60938206-60980706 GCF_024139225.1 Suncus etruscus | reverse complement strand
TACTTTCTGACCCTTTTTCTTTATTCTTTGTCATCATTTTACCATGATTCTAATTACTAAGAATTTATAGTAAGCATCAACAGTATGTATAGTTTTTAGGTAAATCCTCAGTTTTTTCAAAGCAAAAAATGTGCTTAATATTTTTATTAATATGAAATACAGTATTAAAATATTGTTGATAGTTGAGTTTTAGTAATATTATGTTTGAGCATCCATATCTTCACCAGTGTGCGTTTCCTTCCATCTTTCCCCCAGATACCCTCTAATTGTTCCACCTATACTTTTACTTCTAACCCCATTTCCAACCCCATCTTCAGCCTACCTCAATAGCAGACACCACTCTCTCACTCTTTCTCTTTCTCTCCTTCTCTCCCATTTTTTTCCTTTAGCAATATGGTGGTTTGCAATATAGTTACTGACGGACTAAAAGAGTATCATTCATATCACTTCCTTTCAATTCCTTGTTCTTGTCCAGATTTATCATTTCTAACTATTATCGTAATAATAATACCTTTTCTGAACTTGACATTATTTTAACAGCTCACCTATTTCAAATTCTTACATTATCAAAATGTTTTCTCCATTTTTGTATATTGCTGAGATTGTTTAAAATATATGGTGAATTCTAAGGTTTTGCAAATATTACAACATTGCTTAAGATGCCTGATAATCTTTCTATATTCTCAAATTTACTTTTTTGGTTTTGATGATATATGTTTGATTAGCATGTCCTTTACAGTTATCTTGCTAAGAAGTTTAAAATTTGGATAGTTTAGTTTAAAATAATCAACTCGAGAATTGTTTGCTAAAAAATTAAAATGAATTGTTATTAAATATATAAAAATGATCTTTTATTTTTATGCCTTAAATAGTAGTTACTTCCCTGATAGATTATGAATCCTAATCGGAGGAGGGCAATCTTAAATAATTTATTACTAAAGCAAAGATTTTTTTTACATTTTTTCAGAAAATAGTTTCAATTTTACTTTTTTTATGTGACTGTATTTGCTATCATTGTAGCAATACAAAACAATGCTGAAGATAAATGCCAATTTTCTCTTAATGCAGGGTTTGGTGAGAATACTTTATTATTATACTTTTAAATCTGTTGCTGATTACATTATAAAAGTGATTCTTCTAATGCTAATTTATTAGCAGGAAACTTGCCTTGCATGTTGCCTGCCAAACATATTTTAAATCCACCAAAGTGATCTCTTAATATAGAGGTAGAGCACAAGGTAAACCCTTATGAATCACTGTGACCTCAAAACTAAAAGTAATTGACCAAACAAATAGCACAAATGTATTTGATAGGGTGTTTATAATCATAAATATATGTTTACCTTTTATTGATTTCACATTTAGTAATTATCTAATAACTATTTTTTATATTTATAATAGTTAAAATCTATTCTAAAAGCCTGGGAAATATTTATTATTATTATGTTTTCAATCCCATTTATTTTATTTCTTAGATTTAAGGCTTTCATTGGACAACTCTCTAGGTATGAATAGCTGAATGATCCAACTAGAGGAGCATCATCTGCGTTTGATTTTGAAATGTGTTATTTATTCTGTTTGTTTAGTCTGAAAGCTATTCTTTTCATTTTTTATTGATATACGGCTAAATATATCCTCTTCTATTTTACAAATAAAAGTGCAATGGCTCAAAATCTGGGGAAAAGAATTAAAAGAAGAGGAAAAAAACAGGAAGACAAAGACAAAGAGGTGTAGAAAAATTATGACATGTTAGGTAAAGAGATAAAGCAAAATAACCGTTTTGACTTTGGTAACAGAATGGTGGTAACTAGAAGAAAAGTTGTTGATGGGGGAGGGGAAGCATATCGGGCATGGAGGTACATTATGGTGAATAAAAGTTAGATTTTTGGTGGTGTTTATAAAGTTGTATCATTCCTACAAATGTCAAACTATAAAGAGGTACATATGAAACATATATATATACATATATAGCAAGTTTTAATTATAAAAAGATATTTAGAATAATTCACAAATCTGAGGTAGATTTTTAAACATTCTTATTTCATTACTAGTATATACAATACTTTAATATTTTTTCAAGCATATTTTATTCCAACACATGTCAGACTGACCATTTCCCTCCACCGTGGTCCCAAGAACCACTCCTGTGTAAGTTCAAGTCTATAGACAAAATATTCAGATTTGATTGACTTTGGAAATGTATTATTTTATATGTATCTTTATATCTTATATATGAAACAGATTTTTTAATTGTGGAGGCAGTGAGTTATAAATAGAGATAAATAAAGATAAACTAAAATTTCACAGAGTGTGAAGCATGACAAATTGTATTTTTATTTTTAATATTTACATTCTTTAAAATTTATTCCTTTTAATAGTAGTGAGGAAATAGTCCCAGAGTGATTCAATGGCTTACTGATATTGTCCATGTACCTTTGATTTTAAACTAGTTTTACCAGTAGGATTTGTAGCAAATAAAAATAAAATAATGTTTTGTCACCAATCTTTTTATTATTATTATTTAAACATCAGAGGAACTCCTAGCAATGCTCCCTTGGCAATTATGGGTAGGGTAGGAGGGCCACAGGTAGCACATTTGATGAATAAAGCTAAACTGAAATTTCACAGAGTGTGAAGCAATGATAAATTAGATTTTTATTTATTTTTAACATTTTACACACATGTAATCTTTTAAAGCCTGGATTTATCCCCAACATCACAAGCTACCTCAAAGCACTATGGAGATTGAAGTGCACTGTGGTAGAATTATCCCATGAGCATCATTGGATGTTGCTCCAAACCTGACCAAATCAAATAAAACAAAGCTCTAGTCTTTGTATTAGAAATATCTAAAAAATATGGGCCCGGAAAGATAGCACAGCGGCGTTTGCCTTGCAAGCAGCCGATCCAGGAACAAAGGTGGTTGGTTTGAATCCCGGTGTCCCATATGGTCCCCCGTGCCTGCCAGGAGCTATTTCTGAGCAGACAGCCAGGAGTAACCCCTGAGCATCTCCGGGTGTGGCCCAAAAACCAAAAAAAAAAAAAAAAAAAAAAAAAAAGAAATATCTAAGAAATATTTATGGATGTGTTGGTTTAGTTATAGATAATATGATGCTGCAATTTTTCTTCTATAAATATAATGGGTTTGAATCATGTCTTTATTCTTAGTTTCAGAAGAAAATGCATAAAATTTCATGACATGTTAAGAGAATTCAAAGTTGAAGAAAGACTATTGTATTATTTTCCATTTGAGGGCTATAAATTTTTTTTTTTGCAATTGGGAAAAAGAAAAACTTTTTTTGAGCTAGTAAATCAATGTGTGTGAAAGTGGGCCAGACTCTGGAGAATAAAACTGTGTTATTTCACATGAGTTTAAAAGATGTTCTTTTATTTATTTAAACTTGATTTATTTTATTAGGAAATACTTAGAATATTTTTCTTCTTAAGAATTTGAATTAAAATTATAGTATTATTTTGCCTCAAGATATTATTCTTAGAAATTGAAGCATCATGAACAAAGTGATCTTATTTTCTCATTATATTAGTGTTTCACTGAAATTCGATTGTTATTTTTTCTCTTCCTTTTTTGTGGCATATATGCCATTTTTTCTCTCAGCTACATTGATTTTCACATCTGAACCATATTTTTTATTTTTTTAATAAATTCCTCTCTCTGCATGCACAGGTAGATAAATCAATGATTTCCTCCTCTAGAATCCAATGGTACAGATGGTTGAAAATTTAACCGTTTTTCTTTGACAGGTGTTTTTAACTAGAAGATGACTCTCCTTTTGATAAAAAAAAAATTCTTTTTTCTGTATTTTGTTTTTAATTTGAGTCATACCTGGCTTGCCCAGAGCTTATTTCTGGTCCTTGTTCTGGGATCACTTTTGCTGCTTCTCTGGAGACTATACAGGATGCAGAAAATTATACCAAGTCAGGTGAGTTCAATGTAACTATTTTACTCATTATACTGTCTCTCAATTCCTGAAAATACCTTTTAGAAGGGGAAAAAAAAAACATAAGGCCTAAATAAAATAATGCCTAGGACCTTAGGGAGCCTGAAACTATGAAAACCAAGAGCATTGATGAAGAGATGAGGCATGTCAGAAGCATGACTGAAAGCACAGCCAAGCCAAAGATCTTTTTTCAGGGTTCTTACTAAGGTAGTTCCTTAACCTCATAAATATGCAAATAAATTAATTGAATTTAGAAGCTTGAACAAAATTTGTCTTTGGTAATATTCATTGAATCAATGATCATGCATTTTGGTTCTGCATAAAAAGCCTGAATTCAGATCATTTGATTTGTATTCTTCCTTTCTTGAATTTTATTAGAAATTAAATTTATGCAGTATATAAATAGTCATATATTTATAAATAAATATAAATAATTTACTTTATGCTACTACTCCCTGCTAATATTGTTTCCTAATTCCTGAGAAAGAAAAGTCAGAATCACATAATAAAGTGAAGGAGGCCTTATTAAGGACCATTATTTTTACACTGACCGAGCATACTAAAACTGAATTACATTAAAATTAAAATAATTTAAATAGAATGTGTATGATGCTAAGAATACAATTTAATAAACACTGGCATATGTTTATACTCGTAAAACTATCATCACAAAGAATATTGCAATTATTTCTTCAGTCTCAAATGTTTAACTCATACTCCTTTGTAATCTCTCTTCAACTCTCCACCCACTTCCCATATCACTAAGCACAGACACTCATTCATTAAGGCAGACACCCATTCACTGTAGTGAATGCTGTAGTCTAAATTTTCTAGAGTTTCATATAAAGTATAAGGAGTATTTTATTTGTCTGGTAAGGTGTCTGCCTTGCAAGCGCTAGCTAAGGAAGGACCGCAGTTCCATCCCCCAGCATCCCATATGGTCCCCCAAGCCAGGGGCAATTTCTGAGCCCTTATCCAGGAGTAACCCCTGAGCATCAAACAGGTGTGGCCTCAAAAACCAAAAAAATAAAAAAATATTGACAAGAATTATAAAACAGAAATATTCAATATAATAGTACTTAATAGAACAAATAAATAAGTTTATTAGCAATAATTTTAATTGAAAGTAAAATTATTTAAATAGGTAATTGGTTATATATTTAAAAATGGTATATATATTTTTTCATATATTCATTCATATATTTGTTAAATGAACTATCAGTACTAGCATGGTTAATGGAAATGGTTAATGATAAAGTAAAAAAGAATATGAACTATAGAGAGAAAAGAATCCTTAAAAAAGTGTTGTAAAAATTGTTCAGTCGTATGGAAAATTATGACCCATACCCTTATTTTACACAAATTAAAGATATAAATTTATAAATTTTAAGAAAAATATAAGCAGTATATTTTGTGTCATTGAATCTAGAGCTATCTTTAATATTTTTTATTTATTTAAAGAAAATGCATCACATAGTTGACACAACTGATCATAATACCTTTGTTTTAGGAAGACAAAAAGCAATATGATTTAAAAAATAGAAAATTGAAAGAAAAACTAAAAAGATGAAAAAGAAAGGAAAGAAAGTTCAGTAGCAAGTATATTTTTGAAAATATTGAATCACCAATGAACTCATTAAAGCACTAGCAGAAAGTTTAGTAAGCTCTTTTTTTTTTAAGGATAAGAGTTAAAAAAAATACTGTAAAAACGGTGTGACAACTGTTGTTTACATAGGCCCAACTAAACATGGGGGGAATGGAAAAGAAAAGCCTTGGCCTAAATACAAGGAGACCTTACCCCTGAAATTTTCTGGCATAAGACCGCTTTTGGGTTCCAGGCATACTAGGTTATCGAATCCGTGATTCATTCTTTGTGGATCTGGTAAAAAACTTTTTCACACATTCGCTGTTGTTGGTGTCAGGTTTCTGTACTGAAAGATTCTGATTTCTGTGCATCTCCTTCATCCAAGTCAGGATGATGTGGAGCGTCCCCTAGTTTCACCTCATTATTGGAGGGCAATACGGAGAGCCCTGCCCTGCAAGCAGGTTATTGCTGTTGCTAATTCATCTGGGTGTTAAGAGAAACCTCTTTCGTTGTCTAATAAAGCAAAAGCAAAAAATAGATAAGCAGAGGAGGCAGAGAAATAGTACAGTGAGTTAAGGCACTTGCCTTGTACTTGGTCAACCAAAAGCAAAACATAAATTAGCAGAGGAGGCAGAGAAATAGTATAGTGGGGTAAGACACTTGCCTTGCCCTTTATCAACCAGGTTCAATTCCCTCATTCTAGACGGATCTCTGAGCATCTGTAACAGGAGTGATTCCTGAGTGGAGAGCCAGAAGAAAATCCCTGAGTGTGACCTCAAGATAGATAGAGAGATAATAAATAAATAAATAAATAAATAAATAAATAAATAAATAAAACTACATTAACTTTAAAGTTTTTGCAATTGCAAAAGAAATAGTGACTACACTCCATGTAATTATGAAATTCTTAGTCATAAATAATTATAATAAAAAATAAATAGATCAATCCATTTATGAAACTATAAGTACTTTTGAAGTGTATACAGATGTGATAGAAAACTATTCTGATAGAAGGCAGAAGATAAGTCCTTGTAGTGAGCTTTAACATTTTTTTCCTAATTCAGAAATAAGTATCTAGTAGATACAAAATTACAAAGTAAGGAACAGATGTCTTGCCTGATCTTAGAAATGCTTAAGCAACTAAAAAATATTAAAATTTCAATTTGATTAGATTTAGATGACATTTAGAAAATTGCTATAAAATAATGTTTGAATGACAGTGTGGAGCTACTTTGTATATATGCTAAAATAAAAGCTTACCTGCATTATTAAGAAAATCTAAAGAATATTTGTGGGAAAATATTACAGTGTACTACAATATACTTTGCCTTCTATATATCTATTAAAATAATATTTATTAGATCATGTTTGACAATGTAAGTAAAGGAGCTATAATTAATTACATACTGCAGATATATAATGTAAATATATAATAATGGAGATATATAATGTGGTATATAATGTGAAGAATATAGTAGAAATGGGAAGACACATTTCATAAATAATTTAGAAGTAGATGAGATTGAAGATGCTAATTTATTACATAGAAATAGGATAAATAAGACGTCATACCAAAATTTAGCCAAAGGCTTTGAAAACTAGCAAAAATATAGATAACTTAGACGAAACAATAAATATATATGTAGAAGGAAAGCAATATTACTAATTTGAAAATAACTTGTGTTTTTTGTGGTGACAGTACACACAGGAGGAAGTGAAGCAGATTTAAGAATATAGGACAACAGGTGGAAAAAATCAGGTATGCTGACATCAATTAACAAACCCTTAATATACTTCGTTGGAATCTTTGTGTCAAAATAATAATGCTGTGTCTCAAGGATAGAATTAAGAATTAAGAAATAGTGATTAAGGAGAAAATAAGAAACCCAAAAAATGAGACACAGTCAGACAAATAGGTAAAATAACTAAAGAATGGCAATGAACAAAAGTAAAGTTCTTTTGTATGTATTCTTAAAAAAGTTGTCTCACTCATCTATGGGTTTTAAGAAAAATAAGTCATTTTTGCAACAATCCTCAGAGACAATGAGAACTTCCAGCTCACTTCATAAAACTCACCACAAAGAGTGGTGAATGCAGTTATAGAAATAACTACACTGTGAACTACCATAATCATGTGAATGAATGAGGGAACTGGAAAGCCTGTCTAGAGTTCAGGTGGGGGTGGGGTGGGATGGAGGGAGATTTGGGACATTGGTGGTGGGAATGCTGCACTGGTGAAGGGGGTGTTCTTTACATGACTGGAACCTAATCACAATCATATTTGTAATGAAGATGCTTAAATAAAGATATTATAAATAAAAAAAGAACTTAAAAGAAAGTTCTTGAAGAATTTAGGAAGTTGCAAAAGCAATTCTTAAAATTTTCTATAATTTTGTATAATATTACACTAAAAATGGAAAACAATATCAGAGTTAAAAATGTTAGTCATACTCTAGAATTAGAATGTTAAATTGTTTAGAAAATTATCATGGCACTAATTCTAGAAGACAACAAAATAAGTGAGCAGTGATATTAGAATTATTTGTATGTGTGATGTTTATATAAAACATCCAGATTTGCATAAAACATCCAGATAATGTATATATAGAAGAGAAGAATACAATAGGAAAGAACGTGCGAAAGAAAACATACCTTAAAATTATGTACTTCACATACTCTTTGATTTTGTGCCCTAGAAAATCTAATTTTCACACTTAATTCCCACATCCTATAGGAATTTTCTTACCCATTGTTTCTTTGCTTGTGTTGCCTTCCTTCTATTGAATACTTTTGTTCCCTATTTATTGATTTCTTAACATCTTAATATTCTTTATTATTCTTACTAGTCTTCTGTAAGTATCTTTCTCCCCCAATAAAAGTAACCAAGTAAAATATCACCAGTCTTTACAAGAGTCTAGACAAGAAAGGAAACAATAAATAGAATTAATAGGTAATTTATGTAGTGAAGATGTGAACAAGAAAGACTTTGCATAATGTATTGATATTTAATATAAGGAATTTAAACACTTTGGCGAAAACAATCCAAAATAGTCTTATTTTTTGAAGATTCTATATTGAATATTTGAAGTCATTTATTATTAAAAAAGTTTAATAATATATGAAAGGCTATTTAATATCACTAATCATCAGAAATATGTAAATCAATACCACAGAGAGAAAACCTCCCATCTATAAAATGACTATGATCAAAAATACAAAAAATAACAAGTGTTAGCAAAGATGTGGGGAAAAGGAAAACAAACACTCTTGGTGAGATATAAATTGCTATGAAGTATAAAAATAGAGATGTTCTTAAAATCTGTGAAATAGACCTACCATATGAAGTTAAAACTAGATATATTCATATTAAAATTCAATAATTATATAAAAACTATACAAAATTATTATTGTGATGTTATTCACAATAACCATATCATAAAAGGAAATATTTGTCAGTAGATAGATAAACAAATACATTTGCTACAAATGCATAATTTAATAATTATCAGCTTTAAAGAAAAGAAAATCTTGACATTTTATACAGTAGAAATAAATTTAGAGGACTCTAAGGCAGGCATCAAAAACACTTACTGGTGTTTATACATGTTAAATATAAAATAGTTGAACTCATAAAAACAGAGCTTCAAAATGAAATAAGTGTGGAGAAAATTCATACTAATTAAAAGGTTTTTGTTAGGGCAAGGTGACTCTGACTACACGGTATGTGTACTAAATTTTCTGAGAGTCTGTCTTATTCTCACTTCATACAAAAGAAAACAATACAAAGTAATAAATATTACAAATAGCTTGATTTTTATTATTTTCTAGACTACATATGACATACCATTAAATTGTGAATTTTTATACATCTAAACATGGGAATTTAAGTGAATTTTACTTGAAAAGTAAACCAGGATATATTAAATTATGCATAATTTTATCCAACTTGCCCTAACGTTGGCATCTTATATAAATAACATCAAGATAAATATCTGGAGTTGGAGAGGTGGCACTAGAGGTAAGGTGTCTGCCTTACAAGAGCTAGCCAAGGAAGGACTGCTGTTCTATCCCCTGGCGTCCCATATGGTCCCCGCAAGCCAGGCGCAATTTCTGAGCGCTTATCCAGGAGTAACCCCTGAGCATCAAATGGGTATGGCTCCAAAACAAAACAAAAACAAAACAAAAGATAAATATCTAAGACCAGAAATTAGCATTAATTCAATATATATTTTTCATTATTTATTGATTCAACACAACACTACTTTATATTAAAGGATAGCTCTTACAAGTAATCTTGAAAGAACGTCTAACTGTTAATCATCTCAGATAGAATCATCTTCAGGCTGAGAACTCTGGGGATTTCTCAAAATAAGGGCTGACAAATTTTTTCTATCTTCTGAAAGGCCCAGTACCCACACCCACTACTTTGACATAGAAATAATCCAGATCTATAACTCAATCTCATCAAGCTTCTAAGCCATCAGATTGTGACCGCTCCACAGTTTCTGGAACATACAACCACATATTTAGATATAAGATACCTCCAGATTTCAAAATACTTACAGTCCAGGAAGTACACAGCAAACTTGATGGGAAATCAAGTTGCTTAAAAGCCTGTTAAGTTCAGTTAAGCAAAACAATAAACAGAAGGATGAACTAGGAACAAACAGCTCAGAAAATATACAGAAAATGACATTGCAGTACCATTTTGTGGTATAACTTTTATCACAAAGTGACTTCAGTTTATCTGTTTTTTAACAATTCTACCATCCATTGGGTTGCAAGAAGCAAAGTGAAATTTGTGCCTGCATGGGAACAGGCTTGCGCAGTAGATGGAAAACTGGGAACATTGATGGAGGGAAGATCAAAATAATAGTGAGGTTGGTGTTAGAACATTAACTGAAACGACTATATTGAGAACAATATTGTAAATCATGGTGTTTTACTGAATAATTAAAAAGATAGCTCTTAAAAAATAATCTACCAATCATTTGCATTTGTTGTGAACTTGGCTATAAAATTGCCCATTTTTCTTTTAATTAAAAACAAATTTTCCTAGAATTCTCATTGAGAATTTTATAAAGTATTTATGAATTAATTCATCTAAAATAAAAATAACAACACATATATATTATTGAATTAAAAATTAATATAAAAGCATTTTCAAACTCAAAAATCACTATAAAATGTCACTGCTGTACATTTACAAGTACTTTTGGTGTCTAAATTAATAAATAATCAGTAAATTTTTATATCTGCTTCCTCATTCTGGTGACATTGAGAGAAATTTGAAGCAAGGATGTTAATATTCTCTAGAAATTGCTACTACCCTCTTGCTCCATCCACTTCAGTCTTCCTGGAAAAGTAACTGGGTGTAGATTAGTAGCTGAAAAATCAGCGATGAGTACTTGCACATCCAACTGCACAAAACAGATGTCAGGTTCTCTTGAAGTCCAGTAGACCTGCATAGGTAAGAACCAGATGCCAATCCCTTGAGTTCTTGCTGAACCATGGTCTCAGTTTGGAGGGAGAGATTTATTTGAGAAAAAAGAAATGTCAATCCTGACCTCTGCCAAGGTTCCCTAGGTCTGCCAAGGATCATCAACCTTGCAGAAAATAATTTTCGGAGGAGATGCAGAGTCAAGTAAAACAGGATCATTTAAGAAATCTGTAGAGGGACAGAGATGGAGAGACAGACAGACAGAGAGTTAGAAAGACAGAGTGACAGAGACACAGAGAGAAACAGAGAAATGAGAGGGACATGTATCCCAAAAGAACTCTGTTTTCCCCAGAGGGAAGAGAACTAGAGTTTTTCATAAAGCAGAAGAAAGGAATTGCACATCCTAAATTAAGATACAGTTGATCGCAGCACAGAGTTATATTTGTGTCTTCATTGTTGCTTTTTACCCTTGTGGTAGATTCTCAGAAATGGATTTTCTGGGTCATATGGAAGCTCAAATATTAGCCTATTTTGAAAACTGTTAAAATTGTTTCAAAAAAGGTTGAACCAGTCAACATTTCCACCAGAAGATAAACAGGTTCCTTTCACCCAGATCCTTGCAAATCTTTGGCTTTGTTCTTCTTGATGTGTGTTATTCTCACTAGTATGAAGAGCTCTCATCAGAGTTTTATTTTGCTTCATTTTACTACCATAGTAATGTTCCATTAAACAATATTGTATTGTAAAGAATGAAGAAAACGAACTAGCTTTATTCAAACATATAAAGGTATAATATTTCTCCACAATATTGCTTTACTCAAAAATATTACTAAATAAGGCCAGAGTAATATCACAGCAGGTAGGGCTTTAGAGTTGCATGTGGCTGACCTGGATTAGATTTCCAGCATCCTATAGGTCACCCAAGCCTGCTAGAACCTATTTCTGGGCACAGAACCAGGAGTAACCTCTGAGCACCTCTGGGCATGACCCCCAAAACAACATATGTATATGTTAGCCATATATATGTATATGGCTAAACAACAACAATGAAATCATGAGACCCAAATTTTAACAACCAAACAAGAAAAGGTGCCTGTTACGATGGTAGGCTGGGGCAGGGGTGTGGTGTATTGCTGGTGGTGGCATGTGTTGAACCCTGGGAATATTGGTGGAGGGAGGTTGACACTATTGGTGTGATTGGTCCTGAAATTGGTCCTGTATGTCTAAAACCCAACTATGAATAACTTTTAAATCACAATGATTTCAATAAAAATTTTAAAAAACATGACTAAAGTTTAATTCAAGTAGTATACATTTTTATATATGCTACTCCTCCAATTTTACTATTACAATATAAAGACACTTCCCCCAAGTGGACATGAGTGAGAGAGAAAGCAAAATAAGTCACCTCAGTATGACTACTTTATCCATCAGATGACATCTCATGAAACAAATGAGTAGCCATTATTTTCTTCTTTCCTCCTCATATTTTAAAGTACAAACTGCCTGAATATTACTAGTGACAATTTTTCAAGTTCACTACGCATTTTCAACAAAAGATATCCTCTTATTAATATTCCCCATTTGGTAAACATGGAAAGTATTTAAATCCTAGCATTCTGTTCAGTATAACTACTTAAAATTCATAAAAGAACTCTAGGGAATGAAAAGAGAAGTTCAGGACAAAGGAATGCAATATAAGTACTTTGTGGAGAGTAAAAAGCAAGAGGAAATTGGATCTCTATTATGTAATATTACATAAAAGAGGTTCACATTATATAGAATTCAGTCTATACACAGCATTTAGTACAGTATTTGAACATTTTTATAGTAAAGCCTCATTATGTATGTACAAAAATACTGTTAATCAGAAGCATTCAAAATAAAATACAGAATAAGATTTAATGATAGACTGGTGTCTATTTTCAATTAAGGCTTTTTTTGTGTTATTAGTGGTAAAATACCCTGCCCCTTCAGAATATATATTCTCAGATAAGAATATTAATTTACTAAAATTTAGTGAGCCCACAGAATCTTCTAGGCTAATCTTCATATTTTAAAAATAAAATCCAGATTTAACAAAACCTATCTTTTATTTTATAAATTTAGTTTACCAAGAACCTCAGTGTTCATATCAAATATTATTCAATATTTGCTTCCTTACATATCACTTCAACTAATTACTCATTTTTAATATTTAGTAATTGATTACCCTAGCCTGTCTTTAGCAGAAATTTTTTTTCAATTGTCTTAGTCAGATTGCACTAAACTTACTGCCTCTTCTTAGTCATTATTTATTCACTGGCTCCCCCAATAAGTCCTTATTTATTCCTGTTAAAATTGGCATGATTCATTTATACATGATCACTTTACTCTTCTTTTAATAACTATATAATGTTTACCTTTATCATTTTAACTTCTGCTGGACCTAGTATCTGTGGTTCATATCTGGGAAACATGAGGAAAGAATCATCCAAACTTTCTAAATTAACAAAAAAAAAGTAATGGAGTAGCCATGATGTGGAACCCAGAAACTTTAGGTAATAAAGATTCATTAAATATTGCTGAAGCATTGTTGATAGATTTTTTTAATAGTTTTTATTCTTTACTCATCTCTTTGCATTTCTAGTTGCTATAGAGTAGGATGCTCCATCTGTCACTGTTATTTATCAAATGTCCAAACAAAGTGTGCTTTTATATCAGAGGCTTTTAAATATGTCTGGGAGGGATGTAATCAGCCCACTCAGACTATAATTAGGATATATAGGCTATAATTTTTATGCTGCATTTTAAGCTCAGATATATGTTAACTGGCCATTATTGGTATGTAAACTAATTATAAAAATTAAGGTCAGTAAATAAATATTGCTAATAGACAATACAACATAATATGTTTGGGAAAATGTCAGTAATCCCACTACAATTAAAGTTTTCTACATATGCATAAGTAGGCTCTCCTTAAGGGAACATAATTACTTTTCATGATTTTATGATTACATGTAAAAAAATAATACTAAATAGAACTAGAACTCAAACCAATCCTCTAAGTCACTTAAATCAGTTGCCAAATAAGAAAAATAGGTGTTGTAATAATCATATTACTAAAGCCAATTCATGAATATTCCAAATAAGAGAAAACTAAACTGCCTGTATGTAACAATAAGGGTAATAATGAGAAAATACATGATTATTTAATATGTTTTTAAAATCTAGGGTATAAAATTAAACTATTTAATAAATCAGTGAATAAATTTGAAATTGCTAGGATGTTGTTCTTTAAATATGTTGCATATATATTAAGAACAGTCTGTTGAATATATGAAAAGATAATAACTATCAAAAAGTAACCAGAGGAGGAATCACAGAGCAGGTAGGATGTTTTCTTTGCATATGACCTTCCATAGTTTGATTTTGAGCATATCATAAAGCACATCAAAAAGTTCCCCAAGTATTTTTATTTTTTATTTTTTAAATAAATTAATAAAATTTCTTTAAAGACTGAATAGAATAATGTTCCACAAGTAGGATTCAATTTCCAACACCCTATAAATTCCTTCAAGCTAGCCAGGAGCAATCCTTAAGTTCAGAGTTAGAAACAAGCCCAGGGTATTTCTGTGACACAAGAATAACAATAACAAAAAACCAACAACGAACAAAAATGACCTGAATTGGTAGAGCTTTGCTTGCCATACATTAAAAAATATGGATTACATGCAAAACTAACTTTAAAAAAATCTTATGAGCCATGTGCACTCTTGTTTGTAGTTACCAAAACTCAGATCTTGAGAATGTTATTCAAATGTTAAGGTGGTGATCAAGGTCATGTGATAATAGCTTTAACTATAATGACTATGTGAAAATAAGGACTAAATACCCATGAAATGCCTGCAATAGTTACTGTGTATCTTGGTAGGCATTGGATCATAAATGATTAAGCAACACATAATGTACACTTCCTGAGAGAAAGAAGGTAACCCAGTAAAATAGCCTTAAAAATATGGTAATATGAGGCCGGGCGGTGGCGCTGGAGGTAAGGTGCCTGCCTTGCCTGCGCTAGCCTAGGACGGACCGTGGTTCGATCCCCCGGCGTCCCATATGGTCCCCCAAGAAGCCAGGAGCAACTTCTGAGCGCATAGCCAGGAGTAACCCCTGAGCGTCACAGGGTGTGGCCCAAAAACCAAAAAAAAAAAAAAAAATATGGTAATATTAGATGCTCTGATAAAGAAGCAATATTTCTAATAAATGAGTTCTTGTTATAATTATTATTTTATCATGATCTTTTTTCTGGGTTTGTTAGCAATAAATACATTCATTCAATCTATTGATACTGACACATAAGTAGCACCTGAGCACAAAATTGATGTATTTCATGGTCAAAACACTGTTGAGTAGAAGAAACTGAACATTAGATTATGCACATGTTAAACTAGATTGACTGTAATCTATTGTGGCAAGAAAAGACCTAGTAGTTATATACACCCTGAGACCTCACTATGTGTTGTCTGTTTATCAAGATTAGTGGTATGATTAAAATATTTACTGTAGTATAATAGCAGGTTTGTTGTCTAAGTTGTGGGAACCTGATTGACAATTCTGTGCAATTTCAGTACTTTGCAGAATTATTTCATTAGCAATATGATGTAAATATTTAAATACATAACAAATAAAAATGTAGAAAATCAAAAGAAAACAAACCAAAAAATACAAATAAAATACAAAGCTACAAAAATTCGTATAAATTATGGTATAATTTGTTATTTTAAAAATGGGGCCGGAGCGGTGGTGTAAGCAGTAGGGACTTTGCCTTGCATGCTCTGACCTAGGACAGACCACGGTTAGATCCCCTGGTGTCCCATATGGTCCCCAAGCCAGGAGCAATTTCTGAGCACATAGCTGGAAATAACCCCTGAGCATCACTGGGTGTGGCACAAAAAGAAAAAATTAAATACATAATAAAAAATAAAATTATTTTATTAGTAAAATTATGTAATTTTACAAATAAAGTAAAGTTTGAGAGTAAATGAATGCCAGTTATTATAGTCTATTGTTTCTTGTCCAGAAACTGGCCAATACATCCAAATCACCTTAAATATTAGTACTATGAAAATAATAGTTTGCCTTTTATTTTTTCATTTTTGCAGGGTTTACTCTTGGCCCTGTACTCTGGTATCACTTCTGCCTTGGTTCATGAAGCCTATGACACAAAAAGATTTTCATCTTTGAAAGAATTAACATAGTTAAAATTAGTGCTTTTCTACATAGAAAAATAATAGTATTAAATAAAATATTGTACTGAATGGAAGAAAATATTTTCTTTTTTTATTGTAAAAATTTATTCAAGAGACAAAATTGCTTAAAATAATGAGGTAAACTAACATAACACAATATAGTAACATAACATAACATATAATATAATTAATATAATATAATAATACATGTAATTCAAAGAAAGTTTCTGATTAAAACACTATTTTTTTTCATAATGGCTTACATATCTTTCACAGTAGTATTTTAGGTACATATTAACATTGAATCAGGTGAATATCCATCACCAAATATGTCCTCCCCCCATCCCAGTTCCCTTTCTACAACACATATACCCCACCATCACCAGCATCACCCCCCACCCCCCGGGCTGCTAGAGTAGTTGGACCTCTCTTTGTCTGGCTTACTATTAGTGATCATATATCTGTTTGGTTCTGGAACCCTCCCTTGTTTCCTGCTCTATTTAAGAGGCAGAGCTAGATAAATTGAGGTATGTGGTTATGTTTGAAAGAAAGAAAGGCAATAGATTGGGTTACACAATAAGAGAAAAAAAAAAGAAGTTAAATATACTGAAAATTGGCGGAGTCCCTTCCAAGCTCAGTTTGAGAGAGGATGTAAAAAAGGTAATTGAAACACCACACCAATACAAAAAGAAATATCAAATTAAATAACCAGTGAGCACTACAGCAATAAAGACAAGCACCACACAATAGTCTCAGTTCTAAAATCAAATCATGCTCGAGTGCAAAAAAAAAGAAAAGATAAGATAAAATAAAATAATATTGGAGACATCAACTTCAATCTCTATGCCAAAATAAAGATGTCCAAAAAAATCGATCAATCGATAAATAAATATGTGGAAAAATGATTGTTTTGTGCTTTTCTTTTCCTTTTCTTTTTCCCCCTGCATAGGCACATTTATAGAGGGATATTATAGAGGGAATTCCCTTGGCCTAGGAGATACAGGGTTTCTCCACCCCTGAAGTATACTGTCATGGGATTAACTATAGACTCCTTGCATGATCATTTACTCTCCCCTTGTTGCTTTTGTGGTGTATGGAAGATTTCTGCTTTGTCTTGGATGGTAAAATCAGAACTCTGTTTCTAGAGATCTTGGTGGCTGTGCGGCTCAAGGAATGGAGCTTATGAAGTCTTTCTTTGTGGTTCTAGCAGTTATGCTTGGAAGAAAATATTTTCTAATCATACATCTGGAAAACATTAAATCTAAAAATATAAAATAAATTAAAGCATTCAATATCAACAAATAACCATCAATTATGGGAAATAACTGAACTGTATTTTTGATCTTTTATCTCTGTAGAGTAATGGTTGATTCATATTTGATATTTATACATTTCCTTGGATTATTCTTTGGTTTATAATTATTCTTAAACATTGTTTTTGTTTTTTGAGAAAGCAACATAAAGATCTCTGTTTTGATAACATCACACCAACACATTTTTATAGTTAACGATAGAATACATAATTCTGAAAAGAGCAAATTGAATCCAAATTAGGCAAAAGAAAAATAATTATAAAAACAAGAAATGAAAATCAATGAAATACCCATGAACAAAAAAATAAAACACCACAAAATCAAAAGTTGATACTTTGAAAACATCAACAAAAGGCCATTTTAGCTGTCCACACTCACAAAAATCAATCAAGTACCAAGCTAATATCTAATAAGAATAAGAATCATTTAATTTCCAATACTATGGGCAGTACAATAATTTAAATTCATATATATATATATATATATATATATATATATATATATACCAATTTGATGAGGATATATTCATTTGAAACAAAGGTCTACTGAAAACTCATCTATAGAGAATTAGCTTATGCTTAGTTATATATAACATAAAAAGGTTCAATTATATTTTTAATTTTTATGAAGAAAATGAATGCCTAAATAAATTATTTTTCTTATAAATGTTACTAAACATTTAAGAAACACATATGACATCTATATAGACTTTTTTTTATAAAAGTAAAGGAAAGATCATATTTTTCAACTACACAAAAGATTCAAGCTTATTCTAAAAAGAAAGTCACCAAATGATTTTGGAATAGAAGAAAATAAAAATCCAAAATTCTTAATGAGAATGTATAACTTTTTCTTAAAAATATTTTATTTTGGAACAATGATTTACAGTTGCTCATAATACAGTTATTTCTAGCATTCAATCTTTCAACCTAATCCCACCACCAGTGTAACATTACCTCCACCCTTGTGACCAGTTTCTCAAACTCTCCAAAGCCTTCCCCTGGGCAGGTATAAATAATTTACTTAATATTGCTTGGTAATGGAATTATTGAAAATTTGCTTCATTACAAGAAAATTTGTGAAAACCTGGAGCAATAACAGAGCTGATAAGGCATTTGCCTTGCACATGGTCTACCTGAGTTCAAACCCCAGCATCTTATATGGTTCTCTAAGCACTACAAGGAATTATTTGAGTGCAGAGCCAGGAGTAACCTCAGCACTGCCTGGTGTGCCGGGAAGGGAAGGGAAGGGAAGGGAAGGGAAGGGAAGGGAAGGGAAGGGAAGGGAAGGGAAGGGAAGGGAAGGGAAGGGAAGGGAAGGGAAGGGAAGGGAAGGGAAGGGAAGGGAGGGAAGGGAAGGGAAGGGAGGGAAGGGAAGGGAAGGGAAGGGAAGGGAAGGGAAGGGAAGGGAAGGAAGGGAAGGGAAGGGAAGGGAAGGGAAAGGGAAGGGAAGGGAAGGGAAGGGAAGGGAAGGGGGAAGGGAAGGGAAGGGAAGGGAGGGAAGGGAAGGGAAGGGAAGGGAAGGGAAGGGAAGGGAAGGGAAGGGAAGGGAAGGGAAGGGAAGGGAAGGGAAGGGAAGGGAGGGAAGGGAAGGGAAGGGAAGGGAAGAGGGAAGGGAAGGGAAGGGAAGGGAAGGGAGGAAGGGAAGGGAAGAGAAGGGAAGGGAAGGGAAGGGAAGGGAAGGAAGGGAAGGGTAGGGAAGGGAAGGGAAGGGAAGGGAAGGGAGGGAAGGGAAGGAAGGAAGGGAAGGGAAGGGAAGGGAAGGGAAGGGAAAGGGAAGGGAAGGGAAAGGGAAGGGAAGGGAAGGGAAGGAAGGGAAGGGAAGGGAAGGGAAGGGACAGGGAAGGGAAGGGAAGGGAAGGGAAGGGTAAGGGAAGGGAAGGGAAGGGAAAAGGGGGAGGGGGGGAGGGAAGGGGAGAGGGAAGGGGAAGGGAAGGGAAAAGGGGGAGGTGGGGAGGGAAGGGGAGAGGGAAGGGAAGGGCAGGGAAAAAGGGGAGGGAAGGGGGGAAGAGAAAGAGGGACGGGAAGGGAGGAAGGGAAGGAGGGACGGGAAGGGAAGGAAGGGAAGGGAAGGGAAGGGAAGGGAAGGGAAGGGAAGGGAAGGGAAGGGAAGGGAAGGAAGGGAAGGGAAGGGAAGGGAAGGGAAGGGAAGGGAAGGGAAGGGAAGGGAAGGGAAGGGAAGGGAAGGGAAGGGAAGGGAAGGGAAGGGAAGGGAAGGGAAGGGAGGGAAGAAAGAAAGAAAGAAAGAAAGAAAGAAAGAAAGAAAGAAAGAAAGAAAGAAAGAAGAGAAGAAAAAAAAGAAAGAAAGAAAGAAGAAAGAAAGAAAGAAAGAAAGAAAGAAAGAAAGAAAGAGAAAGAAAGAAAAGGAAGGAAGGAAGGAAGGAAGGAACGAAGAAAGGAAGAAAGAAAGGAAGAAGGAAGGAAGAAGGAAGGGAAAGGAGAGGAGAGGAGAGGAGAGGAGAGGAGAGGAGAGGAGAGGAGAGGAGAGGAGAGGAGAGGAGAGGAGAGGAGAGGAGAGGAGAGGAGAGGAGAGGAGAGGAGAGGAGAGGAGAGGAAAGGAAAGGAAAGGAAAGGAAAGGAAAGGAAAGGAAAGGAAAGGAAAGGAAAGGAAAGGAAAGGAAAGGAAAAGGAGAGGGAAGGAGAGGAAAGAAAAAAGGAAAAAGGAAAAGGAGAGGAGAGGAGAGGAGAAAAATGTCATATCTTGATGGCGTCTACTCAGCTGTAGATTGCTAGTTAAGCATTTTGTTGTTGGTTCTATTTTATTTTTCTGTGATAAGTTCACATGTATTTCGGTGTATAGCTATTGGGAGATTTGTAGTCAATTTATGGGGTTATCATGTGGCTGCATTAGTGGCCATGCACTTGTGCATTCTATAAGTTGGAGGATCTTTAATCTGAACTGATGAGTTCATGCTTACATCCTTCTTTCATAGACATGGCTGCTCAAACTTCTGAAAGTACAGAGTTATAAGGGGAGGTGGTCCATCCTGGATCCAGACAATCCCTGGAGATATCAGCCATAAAACTGGCATACCTGAAGATTTCGGTGACGAGGATTCTCTGCAGAGATGAGTAGAAAAGCTGTGAAACTGGGCCATATTTGTAGCAGTAGCAGTAAGGTTGGTCTGGCAGGGCTTCCTCAGGGCAGGGGACTTGCCCCTTTTCCCAAAAATATGCACCAGTTTAATCATCTGTGAGGTCAGTATGTCTCTGAGTATTTGATGCCAATTGTGTCTTTCATTCGAATGTTAGATAAGCTTATGGTGTGGCTTCATGTGCTGATATGGTTGAAAGCTTTGGATTATGGGGTGGTTGCTGGGACTTTGAAAGTATAGAGGAGCTACGGTCCGGGCCCACCCTAGCTCCAAACTATCCCTCGGGTGTCAACCACGAAACCAAAGAGGTTCACCTGGAGTTTGCGGGGTGGGGGGGGGGGTATTGTCTAGGCATCTGTAGAGAGAAGTGGAAAAGTGGTGATTCTGGGCTATTGGCATAGTGGCAGTTGTAGGGTGGATCTGTGTGTATACTTATTTTAATAGCAATTAAAATCCGACAATATGCCATGAAATTGTGATAATTTTACACTTAATAAAAAGAATATTATTTATCCTAAGGTCAGAAACTAAAACAAAAACATTTTTTAATGATGTCAATAGAAGGTTGTGATTAATGACATATGGTTTAAACAAGAAACAATTTATAGTAAAAATACAATAAAACGTTTTGTTCGTTTTGTTTTGAGGTCATATCTCAAAACAGTTCTCAGGACTCACTCCTGGTTCTTCACTCAAGGATTGTTCCTGGCAGTGATCAAGAAAGCTTGTGATGTTCTCAGAATTGAATCTGGATTGGCTGTGTGCAAGGTGAAAGCCCTACTTCAAGCCCCTAAAAACTAAAATTTTAATGTGAACCAATACTAGTTAATATTTAATTCCAGGATATTATGAAACTGCTGGTTTAGTTAAAAAGGTCTGATGTCTTTAACAAACATAAGATTCAGAAATGCTCAAGTTGTCCATACAATTTCATTAAAAATCCAGACTTCAGCAACAAAAACTTAATGGTAATTTTATAAGCTATGTAACACATTGAAGAACTAGTACCAATAAACAATATGCCTAATGAATAACAAACCTGAATAACTTGCATAACTAATTCTCAGACTTAATATAAGGAAGTTCAGAAAGACTAAAGATACAGAAAAATAGATTGGAATATATTTATACAAATTGGGTTTTATGACAAATGTCAGATTATTCAATGAGGGAGGAAGACAGATGTTTGTATACATTTACAAATACCTTGGATATTCAGGCCTAAGTGGTGGCATGGAGGTATGGTGTTTGCCCTGCATGCAAAGGACAGTGGTTCGAATCCTGGTATCTCATATGGTTCCCCGAGCTTGCCAGAAGCGATATCTGAGCTTAGAGCCAGGAGTAACCTCTGAGAGCTGGGTGTGTCCCAAACACCAAAAATAAATAAATAAATAAATAAATAAATAAATAAATAAATAAATAAAATATACAAATATCTTGGAATAAAATAAACAAATATCTTGGATATTCAAACAAAATGATAACAAAAGTGTATCATTTGCCAAATCCTAACTATATAACAATTTTAATTCAAAATAAAAATATGTACTAAATTTATAAAATAAAGTTAAAAAACATTCTTGCAAAATTATGGGAGAAACATTTACCCAATGTTGGAGTTAACAAGTTAGATGTGAGGCTGGAAAGGTGGCACAGCAGCAAAGCATTTGCCTTGCACGCATCTGACCTAGGAAGGACAGTGGTTCCATCTACTGGCATCCCATATAGTCCCCCATGCCAGCAGCGATGTCTGAGCACACAGCCAGGAGTAATTCCTGAGTATCACTCGGTGTGGCCCAAAAATAATTTTTAAAAAGTAAGATATAAGTAATACTTGAACCATAAAAGAAAAATAATGTTGTTTAATAAAATTAAACAGTTTCTTTATGATAAAAGAAACATGGGCTAAAACTAAAAGTTAACTGAATGGAAAAAACATTTGCATTCAACATCTCAGATAGAGGGTGCATTTGGGAAGGACGTAGTATAGGATAGAATATGACACTGGTAGTGAGATTGGTGTTGAAATATTATGCGCCTTAAACTCAACTATCAATAACTTGATAAGCCATGGTTCTTTAAATAAAACAGGAAGTCAGTAACAGAAAACAATAAAGAAAGAAGTTTGCCAAGTTGACAAAAAGACATTGTGGATTCTAATTAAAAAAAGTAAAATTTGAAGATTCTCATTTGGGAGATGTTTACTTTTAAAAATAATTGTGTATTTAAAAGTAAATACTACTTTTATACCCTTGGTTTTGTCATAACCCAAAAATTAATGTAAACTTAGCTAGAAAAACATAGTTCACACTTCTTGAAGTGTAAAATCATGCTTATCAAATTATCCCTAAAATTAATTTTTATATTTTTATAAAATAAAAAACTAAACTTAGAATATTTACTTATTAAAATTTATTTATTTTAGGTTTACTTATCCAAAATTTATCAGAGGTAAGTTTTCTTTTAAATTTAGACCAATACGTGAATAATGCTTAATATTTAAGAGGATTATGTTTTTAATATCTTTAGTAGAGAATAAATACATTTACATAGAGAAATAAACACACAGAAAGAAACTATGCACAAAAATACATATTATAAATGTTTAACCTGAAATGTAGACTAAAAAAATAGATGTTAAACAAAACAATAAAAAGTAGCCTAAGATAAAAGAACTATTATATAATAAAGTACATGTAAATTAATAATAGCTTTGCACCCATGTTTCTTTAAATAAGATGTGAAATTGAAAAAATATCAACAATATTTATCACACTGATTATTTTAAAAATTATGTAAATTGATAGTTTTACATAATATGCTGTAATAATTAATTCTTAAATATTATCTCAAAGTTATATGCATAAATATGATACAACACAAGTATATTGTGTGCATGTATTTTTGTGCATTCACGAAAGCATTCCAATTTCTAATAGACTTTCCAACAAATGTATATGTCTCTAATTGCAGAAACAATCTAAATTCTGAATACCAATCTCATTGTGTTAATAGAAGTAAATTTAGCATAAGGACTATTGGAAGATCAAACTGGTGTATTATGAAGCAAATATTATGAATGAGGTATCAGTACATCCATTAGCATAAAGGCTGAGAAAAATTCTCAAAATAAAATTTCCACTAAAAATGATATGCTACATTAGGAATAACTCAGGAAGGAATACTACTTAGCATATATGATATCCTAAAATGAAGAGTAACATTATTAACATTGATGTGACAAACATTAAGGGATCAGTAGGACATGAAGCATCTATGCTAACCATTTTGGAAACATACATATTTTTAGATTGCATTGAAATTTTACAGTTTTCTATTTTATAATTTTTGAGACAAATGACATAGCCATTAGTACATTTTATTAATTCTTTCTTCCATTTCTCTTTTCAGGTCTAGTATATTCTTTTTGGGTTATATAAAGATGGTATTAGACATCAGATCACAGAGATTTTACAATTTAACATAATATTCAAATAAACTCAATTTGCCTGCATGGAAAAAATTTAAGGACAAGATAATTAAAGATAAACTAAAATATAAAGGCAAGATAATTAAGATAATTTAAAAAAGTGAAATCTGTTGCTTTAATTTTAGTATTAAAATTTAACAATCCATGGGCCAAAGAGATAGCATGGAGGTAAGGCGTTTACCTTTCATGCAGAAGGTCATTGGTTCGAATCCCAGCGTCCCATATGGTCCCCCGTGCCTGCCAGGAGCAATTTCTGAGCACAGAGCCAGAAAAAAACCCTGAGCACTGCCGGGTGTGACCCAAAAACCACAAAAAAAAAAATTAACAATCCAAAATCATGCAACTGAAAAATCTTAGATTACTGATTTTGATTATGTGTGATTATATAGTCCAACACTCATGACTATCTTTATAACAGTTTTTATCTCATTAATTTTTGAATTTGCTTAGACATGATTGGGATTCATCTTTCTTATTCGTTCCTTCTTTGACTAGCCCTTTCTTATGCTCTGAAACATGATCTCATAAAAAATAGCTAGTTGTTTAGTAACTGATCAGGCCAGAAATCTTGCCAAATATTTACTTTAAATTATGCAGAATAAGGCTATGTTCTTTTTTGCTGCGACAATTCAATAAAGATTGTGTTTGTAATACTATGTACACATAGTTCTCTTTATTAAACTTTGTTAAAACATAGATGCTTTTCATGGACCAGAGATTGTCATGGTTGATTACAGAATTCGAGACAAAACTGGTTACCTTGTGGCAATTTATGTTTTGTTTTGATTCTTTAAGACATCTTGAATTAAGTTGAGCAATGCTTGAATGTTGCTAGTTAAAAATAAAAATCCCTTTAGTAAACACAAGACTGGTAAGCAATTTAGGAGTGTTTTATAATTTTCTGGCAATACCATTTATATGAAGTTCAGTAGATTCTCCCCTACATTTATGCTAATCAAGTTTAAATGAAAGATTACACTAGGGAGGAAAGAAAGTAGTAAGATTCTGAAGATAGTTCTCTTGTTCTCGAGTCTCAAACAATTAAGCTTGTTTCTTAATAAATTGCTTTAATAAACATTTTCATGTTTTTTTACATTAAATTCATTAGTAATAGATTCTCACTGACATCTGTTAGGAATGTTTTGAGAATTTTGTGGAGAATTGTTGTTTAATACTGAGCTGTTGTTTAATATTAGCTTTCATGAATGGAGGAATCATATTTATCACATTTGGTATGTATGTTTTATCCAAAACAAAATTATGAAGCTTGTAAAGAAATCTGAAAATTGTAGCATAGTTATTGGGGGGAAAGAAGATACACATGAATAGTAAAGGTGGTCTATTTGATAGTGTTTTGTTGAGGATTTTTATATTTGTGTTCATCAAAAATATCAGCCTCTAGTTCTCTTTTCTATGGTGTCTCTGACTGCTTTTGTTATTGGGTGATGTTAGATTCATTGAAACTGGGAGACTTTCTGTTGTTTTATTTCCTGGTTTTGCCTGAAAAGAAATATAATAGATTCTCTTTAAAGGTTTGAAGAATTCATTAGGGAATACATCTGGGCCTCAAATTTTGTTTAGGGTAAAACTTTCGATTATCATTTCAATTCTTTGATTGTGATATATTTGTTCTGGAGATTCCAAATCATTTTGGTTCAACCTTGGGAGGTTATAAGAGTCTAAGAATTTATTCAGTTCTTGTAAGTTCTCTCCTTTTGCAGCATAAAGATTCTCCAAGTAATCTTTGATAATTTACTGAATTTCTACAGTGTCTGTTATTATACCTCCTTCCCTTTATTTCTGTTTTTGTTTATTAGGGTTTTCTCTTTTCCTTTGTAATGCTTGATAATTGTTCATGGAATTGTTTTTAAAGAATTGACCCCTGATTTTATTAATATTTTGGCTAATTCATAAAAAATATCATATACCATGACCAAGTTAGATTCATTCCAGAGCTACAAATATGGTTTAAAATATGCAAAATTAACATAATACTGCATATTAATAAAGAAAAATAAAAACATATGATATTCTCAATATATGGGGGAAAATATCCAACAATATCCAGCATGCATTCATGATAAAAGATTTCGACAAAATGGAATTTGAAGGAACATTGCATAGTACAGTTACAGTCATTTACCACAAGCTCACAATAAACATTATACTCAATGTTGAAAAACTAAAAGCATTTTCTCTAAAATTTGGCATAAGAGGGGGTTACACATTCTCATTACTTATATTTAATATAGTAGTAGATATACATTTATTAAAAAATAAATTAAAAATTTAAATTTTAGAAAAAGTAGAGGTGAGAATAATTTCCCTTTAAAATGTATCTTTATATTATATCAGTATAAAAAATACTGATCTAAAACACAAGCTCTTTCTTTTTTTTAAACTTTTTTATTTTTAATTATGAGAACAAAGATGCAAAGAAAGAGGACAAGGTAAAGTTACAGTGGAAGGACAATCACCCATAAACAGAATTCTCAGAAATCCCCTTGCTGATATCTGAACTTTGAACTTTCAGCCAAAGAACATTAAGAAAAATAAAACAGAACCCATGTACAATTACTTTGTCCCACAAGTCCCCAGATTGTAATACATAATATTTCTTAGAAGCACACAAAGCAATCTAAAGCCATAAAACTTATGTAACTCCTTAAACATTGAAGGCAAAGTACTTTTTTACATTTCCATGCACATGCATATTAGTTTAAGTTAACCTCAAAAGTTTAAGTGGGTTGTTTTTCTTAAGGATTAGAGTCAAAGGAGCACAGTAAAATGAGTGTTAGAGTGGCAATTATTGTTTGCATAGGCCCACCAAAATATAAGGGACATGGAAAGGAAAAGCTTTGGCCTAAATACAAGAAGACCCTACCCCTGGAGTTTCCTGGCATAAAACCAACTCTAGGCTCCAGGCAAACAAGTTTGTCCAATCCAAGTCATTGTCTGTAGTGCCATTACACTTTTATTTTTCACACAGTCTCTGTTGTTGGTATCATGTTTCTGTATTAAAGATCCTGGAATCTGCATATCCTACATTACAGTCAGGATGGTGCGGAGCATCCTCTCATTTCACCTCACAATTAAAGGGCAATGAAGAGAGCCTGTCCTGTAAGCAGGACATTGTTGCTATTACGTCTTCTTAGTGTTAAGGGAAGTCTCTTTTGAGCAGGGCAATGTCAGAGCAGTGGTAGGGTCTTCCCTGGTAGAGGATTGCTTCCAGGTGTTGTTATAAAAAACCTTGGATGTTTCACAGATAGCTTCCCTGGTTCAGGGGTGAATGGAAGATGCCCATTCTTCTGAGGCCCATGCCTGGTCATTATATCAATGTTCAGGGTGTAAGGTCCCATTGCACTACAAGATTTGTGTGTTCCAATCTTTATTAGAAAAGAACTTATTTGTATGTATAGTATTTTCCCATTTTAATGTGCCTATGCAAAAAAGGAACAATGCCACATGCATTATTTGCGCATATGGGGGCCATAAGAACAAGACCAACAATCCCCATGACATGATTCAATCATAAGCATTAAATTGAGGGACTCTTTTACCAAAATTCCTTATTGAACAGCTCACAAAGAGAAGAAAGTTAAAAAGTGGGTAGAATCATCACTGTAAAAGAATACTTAGAGTTATAGCTGTCAAAGAAAATACACATAAAATATTCAAAAGACATATGTGTCCATTTTATGTCTTTTGAAATAGTTGGGAGTTGTTAAATCCATTGCGTGACTTTTGGTCTGTGATTAGGACTGTGCAGTACTGAAGATAAAAAGAGTAAATATGGGGTACTGATGGTTAGGGGTGAGAGAGTTAAGGAGTAATAATGAGCTTTGTAGGGGTGTGCGAAAGGGCAGAATCTGTTGGGACAGGAGGGCGGTCTTGGTGCCTAACAAGTTAAGAACTGAGGGTAAAGAGGGTTAATAAGGGGAAGATAATGAATCCAGATTGAGATATGAGGGAGTAGAAGGGGATCAGAGGGGGGCTATATACATTGTATACATGAATTGTTTATGGATTAAGCTTGGCAGTCAGAGAGGACCACTGTATAGGAAGTCATGTCTACCTATGCACTGATTTTAGAGACCTATTTGAATGTTATCCTCCAAATCTAGAGCATTCCTTTTTTTTCCCTAGAAACAATCAAGAATTAAGAACATTTTTGTGTGAAGTTGAAAAGTATATATGTCTCACTTTTGAAAATGAATACTAGTAAAAAAAAAAAAAAAAAGAACCCCTGAATGGAGTCCAGCATGCATCGGACAGGAGTTTGTTTCCCCAACCATCCCCCCAGGGCCCGATTTATCAGGCCCAGCCCTGAAGACCAGTCTGGCGTGGGTGGGGGGGGGATCTCAGTCCCCTGGACTAAGTCGTCAGCCCAGGGGGGCCTATGGCTAGCTGTCTTGCCCAGAGTACCCAACATACCAGTGGAAAACACCCAGAAGTCCTGGCATGTGGAGTCTTCTGACTGCAGCCCCTGCCTCTGTAGTTAACACAAGCTCTTTCTTTTTCACTTCACTGGGAATGGTAGCTAGCATGTGCTACTAAATATAGATAGCTAAAATTTTACAATTATTATTTCCACAATGTTTTTTAATTTTTGACTATAATTTCTTAGAGTCTATTATTTAAAATAGTAAGTCACTGTTAATTAAAAATATATATATGATCTTTAAATGCTTTTGGAACTCTGATGGGAAATCAAATAGTTAGAAATGGATATGGCTAGTGTTCCCCAGTACAAATATGGTTGAAACAATCACAAACTGACTGCAGAGGAAATCTAACTTTTGTGAGCCTCTATTTATTGAGAATAAGATAGCTTCAGCAGAATTTAGCACAAACATTGTTATGCATAATAACAATGCATGTATGTGATGAAACAGACTTATGGGAGGCATTTAATAAATAATGCTTCACTGCTTTCCAACCTAATGTTTAGAGGCAGTTATAATCTATATAAGAAAATCTGTGCTGCTATATTTCATACAATCTCTTCCATTTAAACAAACTTCTATTATCAAGTTTATGAAGATTCTGTCTATTCCTTTAAATATTTGTTATGAAATTACCACTGAAAATATCAAAGAATAAAAATTAGCCATCTCTATGAAATGCTAAGCAACCCCAAAGTCTCATATTTGAAGAAAAAAAGTAAATAAAGTAATGTTGGCATTTTTAAGAAAAATAAAATTGTAAGCCTATGAAGAATTCAAGCACACATCACTCTTTTATTTATATTCCAAGAGCTAGAATGTATCACACCTTAATTAGCATATGAGGAATAAAAACCTTATTTCCCAAAAGTATACTCAAGACTTTCTTTCAAGATATGCACTGTGGTCATCAGGACAAGTGAAGGACAAAGGATATTTGATTAATCGACAGCAAAGTGATAGATCTCACATTGAAACCTCAGAAGTTTAGTGAAGAGCCACAAGGTGACAGATTTTAAATGAATATTTGAAGGACATAAATTGTTAAGAGTTCCCTGGTATTGTGTTCAGTAAAATACTTAGATTTGGAAAAGATTCTCAAACTTCTCCAGACCCAGAAAGCAATAAACTTATATGCAAAATATAAAAAGTATTGTAAAACTTTGGGGGAAAAAAAAGCACAATTTATATAACCCCATAATACTTTGGAGGAGAGATAAATAGAAATTTCTCAAAGAAAAAATACATTGAGCTAAACAAAGCCTATGACAAAAAAGGTTCTAGATCACTAATATTTAGTAAAATGCAAATTAAAAGAATAATAAGATGCCACTTCATTTTAGAGAAACTGGCTCTCATCAAAAAAGAACAATAGCTAAGAATGGTGAGGATGTGGGGGAAAAGTAACCTATGTTCACTGTTTGTGGGAATATCTATTTATCCAGCCTTTTGGAAGTTAATATGGTCATTACTCAAATAACTAGCAAGTGAACTTCAATATGACCCAGCAATTACACTCTCAGAATATACCCTAAAAATTCAAAAACACAATCCAGAAAAGACATCTGCACTCTTATGTTCATTGCAGCTCTACAGCCAAAATCTGTAAACAAACTAAGTGTCCAAGAACAGATGTCTCCTTCTATTTAAATTCCTCAAAAATCATTGCCTTGTGGTTCGTTTTTATTTTAATGACAACAAAGTCCTTACATTTCTCAAATATATCATGTGATTAAATTTTCTTTCCTTTCTCCTCTGTTTTTTTTTTTTTTTTTGGAGGTTGTCCCAATTTTGTGATGCCTCTTTCACTGATGCTCTTTCAATCTGTCAGTGTTAAACATCCTGCCCAGTGTCTCATTTACTGAGGGAAAACTAGCAATTCGAACTTCTGCTAAGAATATTATTACACTCTCAATACTGCCAAGATGTCAGGCAGATTCCATTAGCTATCTAATTTAATATATCAGCTATCTTTCAGTTAATTGTAGGTTCTGGAAATTTAGATTTTACTACAGATAAAATTTAAAAAGAGACTTTAAGGAAGTTTTAAGAGTTAATTTAGAGAGTCACCATATCTGCATTGGGCCAGTTCTATAAACTCACTGTTTTCTAACAGAGATATAAATTAAGCCATGAAAAATCATAGGTACACAGGCCACTCAGCTGAAAGCTGGCAATCTTGAGAGAATGTGGGTCAAGCCCTGCTCTACTGAAACCATGCTTGCTGCATCCATCACCCAGAATTACTATTTGCCTATTGTCCTGTCTCTGCAGAGAAATCAATCTGACCAAACTCCAGGTATGCTGATACATCAGGTATGTCTGATATCACCAGGACTTTTTAGAGTGAGTGCAGGCACCAACACACATACACACACACACACACACACACACACACACACACACACACACACACACACTTACATCTGGGAGACCTGGTAGCCAAGAACATATCCCACAAAGCTGCCATATTAATAATAGGGCTTTGAATACCTTGACTATATGGAAGCATTTGCACCATCACAACTTCATTTGTTTGATGCTGTCATCCCCATAGAAACACTCCAATTTATATGACAATGTGTAAACTGAAGCCACTTAATATTCTGAAACAAATAAAATTCCAGTGTGGTCAGCTAGAAATAAGAGCTTACTAAACCTTCTAACAATGACTTAATAACCTCATTGGAGATACAATAACTTTCACAAAAATGCTTGGTACTGCGCTTATTTTTTTCTTCTTCTTTCTTCTCTTCTATCTCTTCTTTTTACTTTTTTTTTATTCTTTTTTTTTACCTTAAAATAGTTTATTTGAAAATCTCTGATGAAAAAAAAGAAAATGTCTGATGAAAGATATATATTTGTTTCTTTTTTTTCTTTTTTTTTTCATTTTTTCATTTTTTTTCAAAACAATTTTTTAATTTATTTAAACACCTTGATTACATACATGATTTTTTCGATTCTTTTAAAAATAATTTTGTTTTCACCTATCTAGAAACAAATGTATTATAGTTAACTGTGTCAACTATCTTGATGTATGTTCTTTAAATAAAAATAAAATTTGGGAAAACTTCATTTAGATATTTTCAGAAGTATATTTTCAGATGCTAGTTTTGCTTAATTCTGGACAGAGCATGTTTGCACCAGTCAGATGAATAAGCACTGACTGTTAAGATAACCTGTATACTATTTAATTTTACAACTTCTGTTTTATTTTGTATTTGGGCCAAACTTGGAGGCATTTGAGTCTGACTCATGGTTCTGCACTCAAGGTTCATTCCTAGTGAGACTAGGGAACCAAACCCTGGTCAGGCAAGTAATACTTGCATGCAACTTTTCCAGGTCCTCATACATTTTATGAGTATATGAATATTTCTGGTTCGACTCATGTACTATTTCTGGTGTGTTCATCATTTCTAGATAAATTATTCTCATGGAGGAATATGTATCATACCTTTAAAGGATTTCATCTAGCTTTTTTAAGTTTTTAGTATCTCGTATAATACTTTACCTTATGCTCTGGTACAAATGTAAAAATAAAAAAAAAAGGATACATTTGGGGAAAGAAATAAATGGAAGGCACTAAATCCCACAACTTTAGGTATTAGTCTGGTATTATGTTCCTGATTTAGAATAATTATGCTGATGCTGATTCTCTTTCTTTCTTTTTCTTTCTTTTTTCTTTTTTTCCTTTCCTTCCTTCCTTCTTTTCTTTCTTTCTCTCTCCCATCTTTCCATTCTCTCTCCCTCCCTCCCTCCCTCTCTCCCTCTTTTCCTTCCTCCCTTCCTTCCTTCCTCCCTCCCTCCCTTCCTCCCTTCCTTCTTTCCTCCCTCCCTCCCTCCCTTCCTCCTTCCTTCCTTCCTTTCTTCCTTCCTTCCTTCCTTCCTTCCTCCCTTCCTTCCTTCCTCCCTTCCTCCCTCCCTCCCTCCCTCCCTCCCTCCCTCCCTCCCTTCCTACCTCCCTCCCTCCCTCCCTACCTTCCTACTTCCCTCCCTCCTTCCCTCCCTCCCTCCCTCCCTCCCTCCCTCCCTCCCTCCCTCCCTCCCTCCCTCCCTCCCCTCCCTCCCTCCCTCCCCTCCCTCCCTCCCTCCCTCCCTTCCTCCCTTCCTTCCTTCCTTCCTTCCTTCCTTCCTTCCTTCCTTCCTTCCTTCCTTCCTTCCTTCCTTCCTTCCTTCCTTCCTTCCTTTCTTTCTTTGTTTTTGGGCCACAGGTGGTAACGCTCAGGGGTTATACAGGCTCTACACTCTGACCATATGGGACGCGGTGGGATTGAACCATTGACCATCCTGGGTCAACAGCATGCAAGGCAAATGCCCTATAGCTGCACCATCACTCTAGACCCTGATGCTGATATTCTGTTGTTTATAGCTCTTCTCAATTTTTACCCCATAATTTTTAAATTGGAGATATTTTTACACAGTTAAGAATGGACCACTAACACATGGATTATAAATTTCATAATTTGAAGAAGTCAATAAGTTTATTTTGATAATAAGTAAACACTAAGTGTAAATAGTAAGTTTACATTTTGATATAGCTAAGACATGATCAGTTTCTGGGAGCCTATCATGTATTAACATCAGATTAATAAACATGAGTGTATGTATATTGTTTTAAAATTAGTTCATATCTATTTAAATCCTCATAGCTTTGCTGAAAAGCAAATTGGAAAATGTTCACAATATAACTGAGCATATTGCCCTGCTGAAAAGCACATTTTAAAATTTCCACTTTACAGCTAAGTACCTTGAGTCCTAAATTATTTCAGTAACTTACCTAGCTACAAAGTGGCAGGACCACGATACTCATCCAGCTGTTCACTGAATTCTTAAGCCAAATTTCAAACCTCTGGATTGTAGACATTTTGTAAGGTTAAAAATAAAAACTTTCAGCACACTGAATATAAAGATTTGTACTCCCAACCAGTACTGAATCCCCCCTGAGAAGTTGCCAAATCATCTCCCCAGATGGCTCAGCAGATGTTCATCTGTTGTTCTAGTTTGTCTTCTGTTCATTCTCCTTTGTCTCCTGCCTAGTGTATGACAGAAAATTCCCAGAGGAGGTTTCTATCCTCTTTAGCCTTTCAAATTATGTCATCAGCTTGATTATTATGTAAATAGCAGTTCACCCTCTTTTTTAATATATTTTTTTAAATAATTTTGTTTTGTTTTGTGAGCCACACCTAGTGTTGCTCAGGGGTTACTCCTGGCTATGCGCTCAGAAATTGCCCTTGGCTTTGGGGGACCATATGGGACACCTGGGATCTAACTAAGGTCCTTCCTAGGTCAGCTGTATGCAAGGCAAATGCCCTACGGCTATCACTATGGCCCCAGCAGTTCACCCTCTTTTCTTCAGTCCATTACATTAGGCTTCCAATACATTTCTGAGATTCCATTTTCACATCATTTTAAACTTATACTCTACAGAAACATATATGAGGTACCAGGGAGATTGCACAGTGGTTAGGAGTGCATGCATTTCTCAGTACAAACTCAATTTCTAGCAGAGCATAGCCTCAAGCACTACTAAGGTGGTCTTTTATTTTGCCTAGGAACACAGACCTAGAAATCACCTCAGTCTCCTCCTTATAAGTATTTTATTATAGTTCATTAACAATTAACTTATTAAATTTTATATAGAGTGAAAATAAAATGAATATAAATTAAGTAGTATTCTTTACTAAAAAATAACTAAAAATACAAGTAGGCATGCAGGGCATGTTTGTTTCTAAAACTAGTGCCTAATTCATTTCACCAAGTTGTCTCCTTAATGAATTCCAGTTATTGCCAAGTTAGAAATTGTGGATACCAATCTTCAATTTATAAGTTTTCAACACACTATCTAGTTAGAGCTAGACAAAATTATTTAGTCTACCACCTCCTATACAGCATAAAAATTTCTTAGCACCCCTCAGGAAATCGATCTTATTTTATAGCAAAAATATATAAATCATTTCTCAATTGTACCTAGGATTACTTCCATACCTGGCCTCTCTGGGGCACCACATTGTTCTAGGAAAGATTACTCACTTCTGAAGAATGATTTGGGTTGTCCCTTCCCTATTAATTAAGGTAGTAACATTGAGTCCTGCAATTTTATAAAGTCCATTTTGCTGCAGACGGGTTAGTGTTGCTAAGCAGAACCTTCATGGGGTCCGGGATCCTTTCACAGACAGAGAAGCGTGAGCACGAGTGGACAAATATGAAATATAAAATAAATGAGACCACACAAAATACATTGTATGGGGACCCTCTCCCAAGGGACAAGAGACAAATTTATTTTTCAGCCGATGACTTTTTATAAGCACAGACTCTGGTATGCAAGGTGTTCTCAAAGAGCAGGAGAGCAATACAATGGGGAAATAAGCCTTAAATTTACATATTAAAAGACCGTTCTTCAGGTGAGAAAGAACTCTGCTGGAGGGCAGTGAAATCAGAACTGGGGATGTTTTAGGTTTAGCAAAAAGCAGGTTTTTCAAAATACCAGGAGGAGAAAGAGATATTTTGATGTCTATGTAATAGCCGCAAAATAGATTTTAGGGGGGACGGAAATAATTGTTTACCATCATAGAGCTAGACTCAGAAAAACAAGCTGTTGGCACCAGGTTATACGAACTAGCCAGCAGGGAGCTTTTGGCGGGCTTTTGGTACTGACATTTCTTTATTTGTAGGAGAGCTGAGGCTGGATTTCTATAGTGGCCAAATAGAAAAATGTAATGTTATAGCCATGTTGGAATTACCGCCAATAATCCACGCAAAGGGTTAAATGATTGACTTCGCTAAGCGGGCCTTTTGGCAAATAATCCTTTTAGAGGAAAGGCACTGCACCAGGGAAGGAAAAAAATCCACATCTGATGGGAAGTAACACCATTTCTGTAATATCTCTTTGTTGTACCCTGTTTTGCCTTTCCTACCCTCACTCTGGCTAAGCAAAGAGATGTGATGTTAGTTTTGCATCTCCTGCCCCATCCTCGCTCAGTAAAAGGATGTACTCTGATAAAACTTAACCATGATAAAGGAAAGACAAAAGCTGTATGTCTGGTCCTGACATTTTTACAAAAACAGGATTAGCCAATGGCATCGACACACCTGAGATAGAGAAAATATGCTGCAAGCCCCACTGCCATAGTCCTGTTATGGAATTACCCACTCTGGCCAGCTTTGGCCACCTGTACCCTTTGTAATCCCCTGCATCTTTCAATAAAATGGGAATGCTCTGACAAATCGCCCCCCCCCCCCCCGCAATATCTGTGAGCGTGCAATCACACCACGACTGAGGAACTTTCCATCCTTCCAACCTCCATTAGGAGCAATGTTGCTGGAAAGGCCTTTGAGCCCCTTGAGTTCCTGATTCTCATTGCTGCCAAGTTGGTGTCTGGACTCTTCAGGAGGGTAGCAGACATCTCTTCCCTTTTTTTCAAAATTTATCTAAACCTGAGCCTAGATAGACTGAAAAAAAAAAATGTCAATCCTCAGCACACAAATAAATCGATGTGATTTACACATACTCATTTAAATAATAGAAATTCATAACAACCGTACAATTAGCTAGAACTATATAAAAACCAGGCTGTTTGTAGTTTTGCATTGTCTTTCGCAATCCCATTACAACCCACCCAGCATGCTTTCTACCTCATTTTGTCTGTTGGATACAAACACAGGTGAGTTTAAAAGTTGTGATTTATGCTCTACATCTATGTTAATTTGTGTTTAAAGAACACCTACATTAAAACTTGAAAGCTGATATTTTGTTGTTCTGAGAATATAATATACACTCCTGGACATTCTTGATAAATGTATTTCTGGGGATCAAAAGATAGCACAGGGATTAAAGCTCTTGCTTATCATATAAAAGGTCCCAGTTAAATTACTGGCATCAAATATGGTCTCCTGAGCACTGCTGCAAGTGAGTCCTGAGCAGAGATACAAGAGTAAGGCCTGAGCACTGTCAGAGGTAGCCTCAGCTCCCACTCTTAAGTAAAAAAATAAATTGCAGTTTCTGGCTTCAAATAAGACCTGGTATGTGAGGTATACTACTTGACTCATTAACAGATAATTTACTATTATCTTATCAGGTTACACTAATAAATAATTATGCAAACTTCTTATAACAAAATAAAATTTAAAGTCTAAAAGTGTTCTCTTTTCAATTTGGGGCATTTTATAAAAATTATACAGCAAATAATATGAAACTTCTTATTGATATATGTTCCATAAATGGTGGTTCATAGTTCTAAGTTTATAAATAAAAGAAGTAGCCAAAAAGTGCTTTGACCCACAACATTTGGTTAATATAAATCTTATGGCATTCCTTCCATATACTTTCACTCTCTATATATATTATACATATAATAAGAAAAGAAATATATATTTCATAAAAGTAACATCTTTCTTTACAAAGTCATTCTAAGTTTTGCATTTTATATTAATTTACACATTTACATTTTACTTAAGGAACTATTAATTTTCTTAAATTTTATTTTATTTATTTATTTTTTTTAATATAAATTTTTATTTTGATCATAATGGCTTACATATTGTTGACAATAATATTTTAGGTACATATTTACATAAAATCAGGGGGGATTCCCATCGCCAAATTGTCATCCCTACGCCTCCGTTTCTATCCTACCTCCCTTTTCCTTTTCCCTCACCCCAGGGCGGCTAGAATATGTGGTCCCCTCTGTATCTAACCCACTACTTAGTAGTCTTGCACCTGTTTGGTCCTGATGCCTCCCTTATTTCCCCCTCTATCTGGAGTCAGGACTAGCTAGTTCAAGTTGCGTGGTTTTGTTTGAAGGAGAAAAAAGCAATAAACTGGGGTAAGAGTCTAATACCCCGAAAATGGGCGGAGTCCTTCTAAAGGCTCTCATCATCACTCTGGGAGATGGAGAAAAAGTAGGTGAAACACTCCACTAGTACCAAAAGAAGTGTCAAATATCCAGTGAGGGCTCCAGCTATTTCGATAAGCACCACACAGAGCAGACAAAACAAACAAACAAACAAGTAGAAAAAAAAATAAAACAAAAACAGACAAACAAAAATCACGCCATGGTCTTGAGTTAAGAAACATGGCATAGCACATAACGAAAGAGAAGAAAGGAAGAGAAAAAAAAATAAAAAAAATAAGTATAATTGGGGACTACACTTTCAATAATCACACCCAAACAGAGAAATCGACCAAAATAGATTGGTAAATCAAAAATAATAATAACAATAATAAATGAAGGTACTATATATATTTATATCAAAAAAAAACCAAGGTTTTGTGCTTTTTGTATTTTTGTTTTTTTCCCTCCTGCACTGGCACAGTAAATATTGGGGTCATTCGAAAAAGATTTCACTTGGCCTAAGAGATATGGGATTTCTCCGTCCTTGGAGCATACTGTCATGGGATCAACTCTAGACATTGCTCAGGATCCTTTACTTTCCCGGGGGTTTTTTTTTTTTTTTTTTTTTTTTTTCTTTCTTTTTTTTTTCCTTTGGTGTGTGGAAGACTTCTGCTCTGTGTTTAGAGGTCTCAGTATCTGTACAGATCCTGAGGTGGGACTTATGATGAAGTCAGTCTTTGTGGTTCTAGAGGTTCTGTTACCTCAGTGTCATTTTAACCCATCTTCTGTGGTTGATGATCTTGGTCTTTGCACTGAGCCTAGGGTGGCACCTAGGATAGCGTCTTTCTTTGTGCTCCCAAAAGCCCCATTCCGTTACAATTGTCTCTGCCGGATCTTTGGGGCTGGGGATCATGATTCTTGTGCAGGTCATAGTTCAAACCCTAAACTAGGGCTTATTTATTGGTCCCAAGATGTATACAGTCTGGTCGTGAATCAAGCAGCCAGTCATCTGTAAATCCCGATCTTGGGTTTTTGTCCTACCAAAGGGAGCCAAGACTTCTGGTTTTGTCTTGTCGTTAGTTGGTAAGGTAGGCTAATCTGCTCTAAGGTCAAAATGATCGCATTTTCCCCGTTGTCAGGATATCATGTTAGAGGTGGGCCTTGTTGTTGGTCTCGTCGTATTAAGGCCGTCCTGGATGGAGTTTGTTTCCTGCAGCTGTTGTGGAGAGCTGTGCCGTTTCTATGTCGGAGATCCAGGGTTCAAGGCTGGATGAATGGTATCTAATCACCTGAGGTCTAATTTGATTCCACATGACATATTTTCAAGGCAGGAGATATCCCTATATTTTAAATAACTATGAGTTCCTATCTCTAGTAGATAAGAGCTCTCTTTTATTTTTTTTTAAATGTAAAATTTCCCCTTTACTTAGTGTGCCTTTGTAGGGGGAAGTGGTGCTACATTATAATGTCTGTGTATTCGTGGGTGGACTGATGGGATAACAGCCACAGGTCACCTACCAAAAAACGAAGAAAAAAAAAAGGGGGGGGGGATTGAAACTGTATGTGCTCACAAATATATATGAAGGACAAACATTTAAAAAAAAAAAGATAAATAAATAAATTAAAAAAAAAAAGAAATAAAATGAGTTAGCGAAATTTTTATGGGACCAAAGTGGTGCAAAAGACTACCTTACATTTGGGGGAGGGCAGGTAAAGAGGTGGTGTATTACAGGTCTTATGCCTATGTTGGAAGTACAGTTTTTCCCATTGTCTTTTGGGTTTTTCTTGTGGTGTGTGGGTTCCCAGGCGTCTTCCTAACCCACCCCCTGACCTTCTTCAGAATGGTAAATATTTGCGGCAGGGGGGTCTTGGAAGAGTTCTTGCATTGGGGATACTTTTGGATCTAGGCCCGGTTTCAAGGAGCAGTTCGCGTTAGGGGGAGTTGGTCGGGAGGGCCTCGCAGCATGAGTCCATAGGGGAATTGGCTGTCTTTTCTTTCAGGAGATGAGGTGTGGTTTTATCTGGGTGTCCTCTCGCCTGGGTGCTGGGTACTGGTTCATTGGGTAGGAGGTCGATCTTGATGCCTAATAGAATAAGGACTGGGGGAGAGGAGTTTTAATATGGTGGGAGATCTGGATGGGATTGAGGGGTGAGGGGATAGTTGGATTTCCGGAGGGGGGAAAGGGGAAGGTGTATGGGAAGGGTTTGAAGGGAGAGAAAAGAGAAAATACCTTAGAGAGAAAAGGGGGGGAGAAAGGGAGAAAAGTAATGAGCAGAATAGAAGAAGAAAAAGAAAAAAAAAAGTAGTGAGGAGAGGGGAGAGAATAGCAAGGGAATGCTGGTTTGATTGAATGTGTTCGAAGAATAGAGCCTGTAGTTTAAGTCTGTACGTCTCAGGTACTGCTTCAGTGGTCTGACTGGTCACGTGCTTCAATTCCTAAATGAAGGTATTACCTAAAGATAAAGTGTATGTTAAAGAGTTTTCTTGTGGCCATCTCGTAGTGCAAGCAAGGTATGGTATCCCGTGTGGTATCCCGAGTTGCCACCTTAGTTTGTCCGCCCTTTGTATCCAAGGGCACCTGTGGGCAGAAAAGCTGAGAGGTTATTTAAAGTATAGTAAGATAAAGGCACTAAAAGGTAGTGTTATGGTGTGTTGCCATTGTAGTCCGTGATTTCCCTTGGTGTTCTATACTTGTGTTCCTGTATATGAACTCTCAGGGATTATTGTGGACCTTTGTTGTAGAAGTCTGATTACATACCTGTTCTCTCTATGCTGCCGTTTCTGTTGTTGCTGTTTTCTTTGTGGTATAATGTGTAGTCAAGAGTTTGCGTTGTTCCTTTTTCATGTATTTTGGACACTGCTCCCACGTCTATGCTGACTATTACAGTGTTCGGAGTTTCTACCCTGTTATTTGATAGGATTTAGTTGTGTATAAACTATGTGTTCTAGGTGTTTCAGAATAGTGCTACCATTCTGTGTTTATCTTTTGTCTTCTGACTTACTTTGTTTAACATAACATGATCTAGGTCCATCCATGTTGCTGCAAAGTCTGTGATTGTATCGTTTCTGACTGCCATGTAATATTCCATTGTGTATATGTACCACATCTTAATGATCCATTCATCTGTTGTTGGACATCGAGGTTGGTTCCAAGATTTGGCTATTATACTGAGTGCTGCAATAAATAGTGGGGTGCATATATATTTTGGAATGAATGTCCTTCCATCTTGTGGGTATATGCCTAGTAGAGCAATTGCTGGGTCAAATGGCAGATCAATTCTGAGTTCTTTGAGCACTCTCCAGACTTTTCTCCATAGATGTTGGACTAGGGGGCATTCCACCAGCAGTGGATGAGAGTTCCTTTCATACCGCATCCTCGCCAACAAAGGTTGTTTCCATTATTTTTGATGTGAGCCAACCTCACTGGTGTAAGGTGGTATCTCATTGTTGTCTTGATTTGGATCTCCCTGATGATGAGTGAAGGTGAGCATGTTTTCATGTGTTTGTTGGCCATCCTTCTGTCTTCCTCAGAGAAGTGTCTATTCATTTCATCTCCCCATTTTTCTATGGCTTTATTTGGTTTTGAGGGGCTCAGCTTTCTGAGTGCTTTGTATGTTCTAGATATCAGCCCTTTATCTGATATGTCAAGTGAAAAGATTTTTTCCCATTCTGTTAGCTGTCTTCTTGCATTAAGTAGGGTTTCTTTTGCCATGCAGAAGCTTTTTAGTTTGATGTAGTCCCATTTGTTTATATTTGATGCTAACGTTCTTGCCATTGGTGCTCCGTTCTCAAAGACCTTTTTGATATATAGGTCTTCGAGTGTTCTGCCTATTTTATTCTCGATAAACTTTATAGATTCAGGTCTGATTTCAAGGTCTTTGATCCATTTTGAGTTGACTTTTGTATAAGGAGTGAGGTATGGGTCAATTTTCACTTTCGTACATGTGGTTTTCCAGTTGTACCAACACCATTTGTTGAATAGGCTTTCTTTGTTCCATTTCAGATTCTTGCCTCTTTTATCAAATATTAGTTGGCTGTATATCTGGGGGTTTATGTCTGGGAATTCTGTTCTGATCCACTAGTCTGAGCTCCTGTCTCTGTTCCAGTACCATGCTGTTTTAATTACTATGGCTTTATAGTATAGTTTCAAGTTAGGTAAGGAGATGCCTCCCAGCTTCTTGTTTTTCAGTATGTGTTTGGCTATCCTGGATCTTTTGTGGTTCCAGATGAATTTTGTGATTGATTGTTCTATTTCTTTAAAGAATTGTGTCTGAATTTGGATAGGGATTGCATTAAATCTATATAGAAGTTTGGGTAAGATAGTCATTTTGACTATGTTAATTCTACCTATCCATGAGCATGGGATGTTCTTCCATTTCTTTAGATCTTCTTCAATTTCTTTCTGAAGTGTTTTGAAGTTTCCCTGGTAAAGGTCTTTCACTTCTCTTGTAAGGTTTATTCCTAGATACTTGATATTTTTTGATACTATCTTAAATGGGATTGTATTTTTAATCTCTCTCTCCTCAACTTCATTGTTTGTATATGAAATGCTACTGTCTTTTGTGTATTGACTTTGTATCCAGCCACTTTGCTGTATTGGTTGATTGTTTCTAGGAGTTTTACTGTGGACTCTTTAGGGTTTTTGATGTATATCATCATATCGTCGGCAAATAGAGCTAGCTTGTGTTCATCTTTCCCTACTTGAATTCCTTTGATTCCCTTCTCTTGTCGGATTGCTATTGCTAGGACTTCTAAGGTTATATTGAATAAGAGTGGAGAGAGTGGACAGCCTTGCCTAGTTCCTGACCTTAGTGGGAATGCTTCTAGTTTCTCGCCATTAAGTATAATGTTGGCTGTAGGCTTTTCATATATAGCTGTAACTATCTTGAGGAAGGTTCCTTCTAACCCTATTTTGCTGAGTGTCTTTAACATGAAAGGATGTTGGATTTTGTCAAATGCCTTCTCGGCATCAATTGATATGATCATGTGGTTTTTGTCTTTCATGTTGTTGATGTGATGTATCATGTTTATTGATTTGCGTATGTTGAACCAACCTTGCATTACTGGTATGAAACCCACTTGGTCGTGATGTATGATCTTTTTGATGAAGTGTT